>NW_027308009.1:240000-245000 GCF_047496885.1 Scyliorhinus torazame | reverse complement strand
TCCATCCATCCATCCATCCATCCATCCATCCATCCATCCATCCATCCATCCATCCATCCATCCATCCATCCATCCATCCATCCATCCATCCATCCATCCATCCATCCATCCATCCATCCATCCATCCATCCATCCATCCATCCATCCATCCATCCATCCATCCATCCATCCATCCATCCATCCATCCATCCATCCATCCATCCATCCATCCATCCATCCATCCATCCATCCATCCATCCATCCATCCATCCATCCATCCATCCATCCATCCATCCATCCATCCATCCATCCATCCATCCATCCATCCATCCATCCATCCATCCATCCATCCATCCATCCATCCATCCATCCATCCATCCATCCATCCATCCATCCATCCATCCATCCATCCATCCATCCATCCATCCATCCATCCATCCATCCATCCATCCATCCATCCATCCATCCATCCATCCATCCATCCATCCATCCATCCATCCATCCATCCATCCATCCATCCATCCATCCATCCATCCATCCATCCATCCATCCATCCATCCATCCATCCATCCATCCATCCATCCATCCATCCATCCATCCATCCATCCATCCATCCATCCATCCATCCATCCATCCATCCATCCATCCATCCATCCATCCATCCATCCATCCATCCATCCATCCATCCATCCATCCATCCATCCATCCATCCATCCATCCATCCATCCATCCATCCATCCATCCATCCATCCATCCATCCATCCATCCATCCATCCATCCATCCATCCATCCATCCATCCATCCATCCATCCATCCATCCATCCATCCATCCATCCATCCATCCATCCATCCATCCATCCATCCATCCATCCATCCATCCATCCATCCATCCATCCATCCATCCATCCATCCATCCATCCATCCATCCATCCATCCATCCATCCATCCATCCATCCATCCATCCATCCATCCATCCATCCATCCATCCATCCATCCATCCATCCATCCATCCATCCATCCATCCATCCATCCATCCATCCATCCATCCATCCATCCATCCATCCATCCATCCATCCATCCATCCATCCATCCATCCATCCATCCATCCATCCATCCATCCATCCATCCATCCATCCATCCATCCATCCATCCATCCATCCATCCATCCATCCATCCATCCATCCATCCATCCATCCATCCATCCATCCATCCATCCATCCATCCATCCATCCATCCATCCATCCATCCATCCATCCATCCATCCATCCATCCATCCATCCATCCATCCATCCATCCATCCATCCATCCATCCATCCATCCATCCATCCATCCATCCATCCATCCATCCATCCATCCATCCATCCATCCATCCATCCATCCATCCATCCATCCATCCATCCATCCATCCATCCATCCATCCATCCATCCATCCATCCATCCATCCATCCATCCATCCATCCATCCATCCATCCATCCATCCATCCATCCATCCATCCATCCATCCATCCATCCATCCATCCATCCATCCATCCATCCATCCATCCATCCATCCATCCATCCATCCATCCATCCATCCATCCATCCATCCATCCATCCATCCATCCATCCATCCATCCATCCATCCATCCATCCATCCATCCATCCATCCATCCATCCATCCATCCATCCATCCATCCATCCATCCATCCATCCATCCATCCATCCATCCATCCATCCATCCATCCATCCATCCATCCATCCATCCATCCATCCATCCATCCATCCATCCATCCATCCATCCATCCATCCATCCATCCATCCATCCATCCATCCATCCATCCATCCATCCATCCATCCATCCATCCATCCATCCATCCATCCATCCATCCATCCATCCATCCATCCATCCATCCATCCATCCATCCATCCATCCATCCATCCATCCATCCATCCATCCATCCATCCATCCATCCATCCATCCATCCATCCATCCATCCATCCATCCATCCATCCATCCATCCATCCATCCATCCATCCATCCATCCATCCATCCATCCATCCATCCATCCATCCATCCATCCATCCATCCATCCATCCATCCATCCATCCATCCATCCATCCATCCATCCATCCATCCATCCATCCATCCATCCATCCATCCATCCATCCATCCATCCATCCATCCATCCATCCATCCATCCATCCATCCATCCATCCATCCATCCATCCATCCATCCATCCATCCATCCATCCATCCATCCATCCATCCATCCATCCATCCATCCATCCATCCATCCATCCATCCATCCATCCATCCATCCATCCATCCATCCATCCATCCATCCATCCATCCATCCATCCATCCATCCATCCATCCATCCATCCATCCATCCATCCATCCATCCATCCATCCATCCATCCATCCATCCATCCATCCATCCATCCATCCATCCATCCATCCATCCATCCATCCATCCATCCATCCATCCATCCATCCATCCATCCATCCATCCATCCATCCATCCATCCATCCATCCATCCATCCATCCATCCATCCATCCATCCATCCATCCATCCATCCATCCATCCATCCATCCATCCATCCATCCATCCATCCATCCATCCATCCATCCATCCATCCATCCATCCATCCATCCATCCATCCATCCATCCATCCATCCATCCATCCATCCATCCATCCATCCATCCATCCATCCATCCATCCATCCATCCATCCATCCATCCATCCATCCATCCATCCATCCATCCATCCATCCATCCATCCATCCATCCATCCATCCATCCATCCATCCATCCATCCATCCATCCATCCATCCATCCATCCATCCATCCATCCATCCATCCATCCATCCATCCATCCATCCATCCATCCATCCATCCATCCATCCATCCATCCATCCATCCATCCATCCATCCATCCATCCATCCATCCATCCATCCATCCATCCATCCATCCATCCATCCATCCATCCATCCATCCATCCATCCATCCATCCATCCATCCATCCATCCATCCATCCATCCATCCATCCATCCATCCATCCATCCATCCATCCATCCATCCATCCATCCATCCATCCATCCATCCATCCATCCATCCATCCATCCATCCATCCATCCATCCATCCATCCATCCATCCATCCATCCATCCATCCATCCATCCATCCATCCATCCATCCATCCATCCATCCATCCATCCATCCATCCATCCATCCATCCATCCATCCATCCATCCATCCATCCATCCATCCATCCATCCATCCATCCATCCATCCATCCATCCATCCATCCATCCATCCATCCATCCATCCATCCATCCATCCATCCATCCATCCATCCATCCATCCATCCATCCATCCATCCATCCATCCATCCATCCATCCATCCATCCATCCATCCATCCATCCATCCATCCATCCATCCATCCATCCATCCATCCATCCATCCATCCATCCATCCATCCATCCATCCATCCATCCATCCATCCATCCATCCATCCATCCATCCATCCATCCATCCATCCATCCATCCATCCATCCATCCATCCATCCATCCATCCATCCATCCATCCATCCATCCATCCATCCATCCATCCATCCATCCATCCATCCATCCATCCATCCATCCATCCATCCATCCATCCATCCATCCATCCATCCATCCATCCATCCATCCATCCATCCATCCATCCATCCATCCATCCATCCATCCATCCATCCATCCATCCATCCATCCATCCATCCATCCATCCATCCATCCATCCATCCATCCATCCATCCATCCATCCATCCATCCATCCATCCATCCATCCATCCATCCATCCATCCATCCATCCATCCATCCATCCATCCATCCATCCATCCATCCATCCATCCATCCATCCATCCATCCATCCATCCATCCATCCATCCATCCATCCATCCATCCATCCATCCATCCATCCATCCATCCATCCATCCATCCATCCATCCATCCATCCATCCATCCATCCATCCATCCATCCATCCATCCATCCATCCATCCATCCATCCATCCATCCATCCATCCATCCATCCATCCATCCATCCATCCATCCATCCATCCATCCATCCATCCATCCATCCATCCATCCATCCATCCATCCATCCATCCATCCATCCATCCATCCATCCATCCATCCATCCATCCATCCATCCATCCATCCATCCATCCATCCATCCATCCATCCATCCATCCATCCATCCATCCATCCATCCATCCATCCATCCATCCATCCATCCATCCATCCATCCATCCATCCATCCATCCATCCATCCATCCATCCATCCATCCATCCATCCATCCATCCATCCATCCATCCATCCATCCATCCATCCATCCATCCATCCATCCATCCATCCATCCATCCATCCATCCATCCATCCATCCATCCATCCATCCATCCATCCATCCATCCATCCATCCATCCATCCATCCATCCATCCATCCATCCATCCATCCATCCATCCATCCATCCATCCATCCATCCATCCATCCATCCATCCATCCATCCATCCATCCATCCATCCATCCATCCATCCATCCATCCATCCATCCATCCATCCATCCATCCATCCATCCATCCATCCATCCATCCATCCATCCATCCATCCATCCATCCATCCATCCATCCATCCATCCATCCATCCATCCATCCATCCATCCATCCATCCATCCATCCATCCATCCATCCATCCATCCATCCATCCATCCATCCATCCATCCATCCATCCATCCATCCATCCATCCATCCATCCATCCATCCATCCATCCATCCATCCATCCATCCATCCATCCATCCATCCATCCATCCATCCATCCATCCATCCATCCATCCATCCATCCATCCATCCATCCATCCATCCATCCATCCATCCATCCATCCATCCATCCATCCATCCATCCATCCATCCATCCATCCATCCATCCATCCATCCATCCATCCATCCATCCATCCATCCATCCATCCATCCATCCATCCATCCATCCATCCATCCATCCA
>NW_027308009.1:227500-235000 GCF_047496885.1 Scyliorhinus torazame | reverse complement strand
CATCCATCCATCCATCCATCCATCCATCCATCCATCCATCCATCCATCCATCCATCCATCCATCCATCCATCCATCCATCCATCCATCCATCCATCCATCCATCCATCCATCCATCCATCCATCCATCCATCCATCCATCCATCCATCCATCCATCCATCCATCCATCCATCCATCCATCCATCCATCCATCCATCCATCCATCCATCCATCCATCCATCCATCCATCCATCCATCCATCCATCCATCCATCCATCCATCCATCCATCCATCCATCCATCCATCCATCCATCCATCCATCCATCCATCCATCCATCCATCCATCCATCCATCCATCCATCCATCCATCCATCCATCCATCCATCCATCCATCCATCCATCCATCCATCCATCCATCCATCCATCCATCCATCCATCCATCCATCCATCCATCCATCCATCCATCCATCCATCCATCCATCCATCCATCCATCCATCCATCCATCCATCCATCCATCCATCCATCCATCCATCCATCCATCCATCCATCCATCCATCCATCCATCCATCCATCCATCCATCCATCCATCCATCCATCCATCCATCCATCCATCCATCCATCCATCCATCCATCCATCCATCCATCCATCCATCCATCCATCCATCCATCCATCCATCCATCCATCCATCCATCCATCCATCCATCCATCCATCCATCCATCCATCCATCCATCCATCCATCCATCCATCCATCCATCCATCCATCCATCCATCCATCCATCCATCCATCCATCCATCCATCCATCCATCCATCCATCCATCCATCCATCCATCCATCCATCCATCCATCCATCCATCCATCCATCCATCCATCCATCCATCCATCCATCCATCCATCCATCCATCCATCCATCCATCCATCCATCCATCCATCCATCCATCCATCCATCCATCCATCCATCCATCCATCCATCCATCCATCCATCCATCCATCCATCCATCCATCCATCCATCCATCCATCCATCCATCCATCCATCCATCCATCCATCCATCCATCCATCCATCCATCCATCCATCCATCCATCCATCCATCCATCCATCCATCCATCCATCCATCCATCCATCCATCCATCCATCCATCCATCCATCCATCCATCCATCCATCCATCCATCCATCCATCCATCCATCCATCCATCCATCCATCCATCCATCCATCCATCCATCCATCCATCCATCCATCCATCCATCCATCCATCCATCCATCCATCCATCCATCCATCCATCCATCCATCCATCCATCCATCCATCCATCCATCCATCCATCCATCCATCCATCCATCCATCCATCCATCCATCCATCCATCCATCCATCCATCCATCCATCCATCCATCCATCCATCCATCCATCCATCCATCCATCCATCCATCCATCCATCCATCCATCCATCCATCCATCCATCCATCCATCCATCCATCCATCCATCCATCCATCCATCCATCCATCCATCCATCCATCCATCCATCCATCCATCCATCCATCCATCCATCCATCCATCCATCCATCCATCCATCCATCCATCCATCCATCCATCCATCCATCCATCCATCCATCCATCCATCCATCCATCCATCCATCCATCCATCCATCCATCCATCCATCCATCCATCCATCCATCCATCCATCCATCCATCCATCCATCCATCCATCCATCCATCCATCCATCCATCCATCCATCCATCCATCCATCCATCCATCCATCCATCCATCCATCCATCCATCCATCCATCCATCCATCCATCCATCCATCCATCCATCCATCCATCCATCCATCCATCCATCCATCCATCCATCCATCCATCCATCCATCCATCCATCCATCCATCCATCCATCCATCCATCCATCCATCCATCCATCCATCCATCCATCCATCCATCCATCCATCCATCCATCCATCCATCCATCCATCCATCCATCCATCCATCCATCCATCCATCCATCCATCCATCCATCCATCCATCCATCCATCCATCCATCCATCCATCCATCCATCCATCCATCCATCCATCCATCCATCCATCCATCCATCCATCCATCCATCCATCCATCCATCCATCCATCCATCCATCCATCCATCCATCCATCCATCCATCCATCCATCCATCCATCCATCCATCCATCCATCCATCCATCCATCCATCCATCCATCCATCCATCCATCCATCCATCCATCCATCCATCCATCCATCCATCCATCCATCCATCCATCCATCCATCCATCCATCCATCCATCCATCCATCCATCCATCCATCCATCCATCCATCCATCCATCCATCCATCCATCCATCCATCCATCCATCCATCCATCCATCCATCCATCCATCCATCCATCCATCCATCCATCCATCCATCCATCCATCCATCCATCCATCCATCCATCCATCCATCCATCCATCCATCCATCCATCCATCCATCCATCCATCCATCCATCCATCCATCCATCCATCCATCCATCCATCCATCCATCCATCCATCCATCCATCCATCCATCCATCCATCCATCCATCCATCCATCCATCCATCCATCCATCCATCCATCCATCCATCCATCCATCCATCCATCCATCCATCCATCCATCCATCCATCCATCCATCCATCCATCCATCCATCCATCCATCCATCCATCCATCCATCCATCCATCCATCCATCCATCCATCCATCCATCCATCCATCCATCCATCCATCCATCCATCCATCCATCCATCCATCCATCCATCCATCCATCCATCCATCCATCCATCCATCCATCCATCCATCCATCCATCCATCCATCCATCCATCCATCCATCCATCCATCCATCCATCCATCCATCCATCCATCCATCCATCCATCCATCCATCCATCCATCCATCCATCCATCCATCCATCCATCCATCCATCCATCCATCCATCCATCCATCCATCCATCCATCCATCCATCCATCCATCCATCCATCCATCCATCCATCCATCCATCCATCCATCCATCCATCCATCCATCCATCCATCCATCCATCCATCCATCCATCCATCCATCCATCCATCCATCCATCCATCCATCCATCCATCCATCCATCCATCCATCCATCCATCCATCCATCCATCCATCCATCCATCCATCCATCCATCCATCCATCCATCCATCCATCCATCCATCCATCCATCCATCCATCCATCCATCCATCCATCCATCCATCCATCCATCCATCCATCCATCCATCCATCCATCCATCCATCCATCCATCCATCCATCCATCCATCCATCCATCCATCCATCCATCCATCCATCCATCCATCCATCCATCCATCCATCCATCCATCCATCCATCCATCCATCCATCCATCCATCCATCCATCCATCCATCCATCCATCCATCCATCCATCCATCCATCCATCCATCCATCCATCCATCCATCCATCCATCCATCCATCCATCCATCCATCCATCCATCCATCCATCCATCCATCCATCCATCCATCCATCCATCCATCCATCCATCCATCCATCCATCCATCCATCCATCCATCCATCCATCCATCCATCCATCCATCCATCCATCCATCCATCCATCCATCCATCCATCCATCCATCCATCCATCCATCCATCCATCCATCCATCCATCCATCCATCCATCCATCCATCCATCCATCCATCCATCCATCCATCCATCCATCCATCCATCCATCCATCCATCCATCCATCCATCCATCCATCCATCCATCCATCCATCCATCCATCCATCCATCCATCCATCCATCCATCCATCCATCCATCCATCCATCCATCCATCCATCCATCCATCCATCCATCCATCCATCCATCCATCCATCCATCCATCCATCCATCCATCCATCCATCCATCCATCCATCCATCCATCCATCCATCCATCCATCCATCCATCCATCCATCCATCCATCCATCCATCCATCCATCCATCCATCCATCCATCCATCCATCCATCCATCCATCCATCCATCCATCCATCCATCCATCCATCCATCCATCCATCCATCCATCCATCCATCCATCCATCCATCCATCCATCCATCCATCCATCCATCCATCCATCCATCCATCCATCCATCCATCCATCCATCCATCCATCCATCCATCCATCCATCCATCCATCCATCCATCCATCCATCCATCCATCCATCCATCCATCCATCCATCCATCCATCCATCCATCCATCCATCCATCCATCCATCCATCCATCCATCCATCCATCCATCCATCCATCCATCCATCCATCCATCCATCCATCCATCCATCCATCCATCCATCCATCCATCCATCCATCCATCCATCCATCCATCCATCCATCCATCCATCCATCCATCCATCCATCCATCCATCCATCCATCCATCCATCCATCCATCCATCCATCCATCCATCCATCCATCCATCCATCCATCCATCCATCCATCCATCCATCCATCCATCCATCCATCCATCCATCCATCCATCCATCCATCCATCCATCCATCCATCCATCCATCCATCCATCCATCCATCCATCCATCCATCCATCCATCCATCCATCCATCCATCCATCCATCCATCCATCCATCCATCCATCCATCCATCCATCCATCCATCCATCCATCCATCCATCCATCCATCCATCCATCCATCCATCCATCCATCCATCCATCCATCCATCCATCCATCCATCCATCCATCCATCCATCCATCCATCCATCCATCCATCCATCCATCCATCCATCCATCCATCCATCCATCCATCCATCCATCCATCCATCCATCCATCCATCCATCCATCCATCCATCCATCCATCCATCCATCCATCCATCCATCCATCCATCCATCCATCCATCCATCCATCCATCCATCCATCCATCCATCCATCCATCCATCCATCCATCCATCCATCCATCCATCCATCCATCCATCCATCCATCCATCCATCCATCCATCCATCCATCCATCCATCCATCCATCCATCCATCCATCCATCCATCCATCCATCCATCCATCCATCCATCCATCCATCCATCCATCCATCCATCCATCCATCCATCCATCCATCCATCCATCCATCCATCCATCCATCCATCCATCCATCCATCCATCCATCCATCCATCCATCCATCCATCCATCCATCCATCCATCCATCCATCCATCCATCCATCCATCCATCCATCCATCCATCCATCCATCCATCCATCCATCCATCCATCCATCCATCCATCCATCCATCCATCCATCCATCCATCCATCCATCCATCCATCCATCCATCCATCCATCCATCCATCCATCCATCCATCCATCCATCCATCCATCCATCCATCCATCCATCCATCCATCCATCCATCCATCCATCCATCCATCCATCCATCCATCCATCCATCCATCCATCCATCCATCCATCCATCCATCCATCCATCCATCCATCCATCCATCCATCCATCCATCCATCCATCCATCCATCCATCCATCCATCCATCCATCCATCCATCCATCCATCCATCCATCCATCCATCCATCCATCCATCCATCCATCCATCCATCCATCCATCCATCCATCCATCCATCCATCCATCCATCCATCCATCCATCCATCCATCCATCCATCCATCCATCCATCCATCCATCCATCCATCCATCCATCCATCCATCCATCCATCCATCCATCCATCCATCCATCCATCCATCCATCCATCCATCCATCCATCCATCCATCCATCCATCCATCCATCCATCCATCCATCCATCCATCCATCCATCCATCCATCCATCCATCCATCCATCCATCCATCCATCCATCCATCCATCCATCCATCCATCCATCCATCCATCCATCCATCCATCCATCCATCCATCCATCCATCCATCCATCCATCCATCCATCCATCCATCCATCCATCCATCCATCCATCCATCCATCCATCCATCCATCCATCCATCCATCCATCCATCCATCCATCCATCCATCCATCCATCCATCCATCCATC
The DNA here is from genome assembly GCF_047496885.1 of Scyliorhinus torazame. Lineage (NCBI taxonomy): Eukaryota > Metazoa > Chordata > Chondrichthyes > Carcharhiniformes > Scyliorhinidae > Scyliorhinus > Scyliorhinus torazame. Next base: position 228,992 of record NW_027308009.1, on the reverse strand, counting down.
CATCCATCCATCCATCCATCCATCCATCCATCCATCCATCCATCCATCCATCCATCCATCCATCCATCCATCCATCCATCCATCCATCCATCCATCCATCCATCCATCCATCCATCCATCCATCCATCCATCCATCCATCCATCCATCCATCCATCCATCCATCCATCCATCCATCCATCCATCCATCCATCCATCCATCCATCCATCCATCCATCCATCCATCCATCCATCCATCCATCCATCCATCCATCCATCCATCCATCCATCCATCCATCCATCCATCCATCCATCCATCCATCCATCCATCCATCCATCCATCCATCCATCCATCCATCCATCCATCCATCCATCCATCCATCCATCCATCCATCCATCCATCCATCCATCCATCCATCCATCCATCCATCCATCCATCCATCCATCCATCCATCCATCCATCCATCCATCCATCCATCCATCCATCCATCCATCCATCCATCCATCCATCCATCCATCCATCCATCCATCCATCCATCCATCCATCCATCCATCCATCCATCCATCCATCCATCCATCCATCCATCCATCCATCCATCCATCCATCCATCCATCCATCCATCCATCCATCCATCCATCCATCCATCCATCCATCCATCCATCCATCCATCCATCCATCCATCCATCCATCCATCCATCCATCCATCCATCCATCCATCCATCCATCCATCCATCCATCCATCCATCCATCCATCCATCCATCCATCCATCCATCCATCCATCCATCCATCCATCCATCCATCCATCCATCCATCCATCCATCCATCCATCCATCCATCCATCCATCCATCCATCCATCCATCCATCCATCCATCCATCCATCCATCCATCCATCCATCCATCCATCCATCCATCCATCCATCCATCCATCCATCCATCCATCCATCCATCCATCCATCCATCCATCCATCCATCCATCCATCCATCCATCCATCCATCCATCCATCCATCCATCCATCCATCCATCCATCCATCCATCCATCCATCCATCCATCCATCCATCCATCCATCCATCCATCCATCCATCCATCCATCCATCCATCCATCCATCCATCCATCCATCCATCCATCCATCCATCCATCCATCCATCCATCCATCCATCCATCCATCCATCCATCCATCCATCCATCCATCCATCCATCCATCCATCCATCCATCCATCCATCCATCCATCCATCCATCCATCCATCCATCCATCCATCCATCCATCCATCCATCCATCCATCCATCCATCCATCCATCCATCCATCCATCCATCCATCCATCCATCCATCCATCCATCCATCCATCCATCCATCCATCCATCCATCCATCCATCCATCCATCCATCCATCCATCCATCCATCCATCCATCCATCCATCCATCCATCCATCCATCCATCCATCCATCCATCCATCCATCCATCCATCCATCCATCCATCCATCCATCCATCCATCCATCCATCCATCCATC